>NC_140589.1:1215073628-1215103909 GCF_964204655.1 Triturus cristatus | reverse complement strand
CTCCGGGTCGGCGAAAGAACGGCGCCGAAAAGGCGCTGACTCGACCTTCGACGAAGTAGCAGCCTGCGTGGAGAGACGAGAGGGACCCGGGGACGCGCCCCGGTCCCTAGCCAGCACCCGCGGCGCTGCCAGGGCCGACAGCTGTCGGCGCCTGAGCAGCGTCAGCTCGGCTTCTGGCAAGGCCGCCGCCTGCCCAGAAGACCGAGGGGGACTTGGGGGTGAGCCGCGAGTCCCGGCGACCTCTCGCGACACCACAGGGACCCCCTCTAGTGTTTGCGGCGAGACAGAGGTGCCATGGGCCGAAGAGGGGAACCCCGTAGGGCCGCACCTAGATGACACCACACCTACAAAACATGAAGCTGAACCCGTGGGTGCCGGGGCGGGAGCCATTGGAGACACCGCGGAAGTCACCGCACGTGTCAAGGGATCCACGGACGTCCCAGGAAGAGGAGGATGAGGGGCCAAGGAGAGACCTTTGTGATTCTAAGGGAACTCACGCAGCTAAGCGATAAAAGTCTCGTGGTGGACCAACCAGACTGTGATACCTTTCAAGGCTTTTTTCTTCAGAAGGTACAGGATATCCGGACGGATATTGCCACGCTTTCAGACAGTTTGTCTCTGCCATCCTGCCCTGACACTCAGCAGCAAGTTGGGACTTTGAATGGCTTCCCAGATATTGATGGAAAGCGACTGGCGGAGCTTGTTGGCCATGTTAAATCGGGCTCCAGCACAGATCCCTGTCCCCCGAAAATTTTCAAACTGGCCTTGCCAGGTATTCAGCCCCAATTGCTGCACCTACGGAATGCCTCATTAGAAGCGGGCTACCTTCCAGCACCGCTGAAGGAAGCCAGAGTCTCCCCACTCCTCAAGAAGGCGGGTGATGACACTGAAAAACTACAGGCCTATCTCCCAACTGCCTTTTCTGAGCAAGATCTTAGAAAAACATGTCCTGAACACCTTAGCCAGCTATTTGGAAGAACATCATCTTCTCCATGCCAGGCAGGCTGGTTTCCGGCCACAGCACAGTACAGAACTGGTTATGGCTACGGTCACCGATGAGTTGAGAATCAGAGCAGACAATAAACAGCCATGCGCTCTGATTCTTCTAGACATGTCGGCAGCTTTTGATACGGTCAGCCATACCATCTTGCTGGACCGTATCGCGATGCTGGGGATAACAGGACAGGCGTTCAAGTGGTTAGAATCCTTCCTGTCCGGTCGCACTCAGAGGGTTCAGATGGGGGATCAGTTGTCTGGGATTAGGGACGTGACATGGGGTGTGCCTCAGGGGTCCGCACTATCCCCCTTACTTTTCAACGTCTACTTACAACCTCTGATGGACGAGCTTACGCGTAGAAACTGTGAAATCTTCAACTACACTGATGACACTCAGCTGCTGGTGCAGCTTAAAGATACAAGAGAAGCCCAAGAATCAGTGAGGAATTTGCTCAGATTCACGGTCAATTGGATGACTAGCAACCTCTTGAAGGTGAATGCTGAGAAAACGGAGGTACTGGTGCTTACCAACAAGGCCAACCCTTGGGATGACCTGTACTGGCCCCCAGAACTTGGTAAAACTCCCATTCCTGGTACCGTGGTAAAGAGCCTTGGCCTAAAGATTGATGTGGATCTTACCATGGCCCCTCAAGTTTCGGCTGTGGTGGGCTCCTGCACGGCCGTGATGCGGCAACTACGCAAGCTAACCACTATTCTCTCAGTCTCTACCTTACAAACCATCGTCTCAGCGACTGTTCTTTCGAGGCTTGATTATGGCAATGCCTTGTATCTCAGCTTACCACAGAAGCTGCTGAGGAAACTGCAGGTTGTGCAGAACGACGCAGCCAGGTTGATTTTCTCCCTCCCGAGAAACTCACATGCAACCCCATTCCTCCGTAAGCTGCACTGGCTGCCTGTGAAGTTCAGGGTCCAGTTCAAATGTCTCTGTATAGCCCACAAGGCTTTCTTTGGCAAAGCCCCAGAGTACATTAAGCAGCACCTGAGGAAGTATGTCCCCGGCAGAACTCTACGCTCTGGCCATGCCTCCAATCTGTTTCAACCCAGATTTAATTTAAAAACTAAAGGAGGCTGTGCTCTTTCATTGATTACTCCATAACTCTGGAATGAGCTTCCGGCCAGTCTGAAGGAAGATTCACAGTTACTCTCCTTCAGGAAAAAACTCAAGACACACTTTTTCAGAAAGGCAACACTCCCAGCCTAATTGGAGTTGGCAGAGGGTATTGAGGTGACAGTATGTTTGTGGTTTTTCTGTTGAGCGCTTAGAGACCGGCGGTGATAGGCGCTATATAAAAACCTTATAACATAACATAACAAGGAAGCCTGCAGTGCCGAAGCATAGGCCTCCATCTGGGCCCTGGTTGCCCCGACGCCGGGAAACGGCGGGTAGGGTGGCGATGAATGAGGCCGCATGTCCCGCGGAAAACCCACGCCTTCCGCAGAGCGGGGACAAGCTATAAGACTTACTGACGGGCGAGCGACGCCCTAGGGGACTCTGTGACGGGTGATGTCGGAATTGGAAGCGGCGATTCTTGGACCCTTCCGCGGGGGACGGACGCGGAGATGACACCGATCTGGAAAACCGGGTTGAAAGGAGCTTCATCGGGCGCCCCTGCCGGGACTAAGGCTTCAGATGCTGGCAAGCGTCGCAGTCCGTGGAGTCATGGTGCTCGCCCAAACACCACATGCAAATAGAATGAGGGTCCGTCACCGACATCTGATGCGCGCAAGACGAGCACGCCTTAAAGCCCGAAGACATTCGCACACAGTCCCACAACGCAAAGCGTGAAAAGAAGGCCTGAAAACAGATCTGGGACACGATCCGGATCCGCGTTGTACGCGGAAAAGAAGGAAACTGATGTCAGCGCGCCCGGGTGGGGCTTATTTGACCTCGCTGACGTCACGCAAGCGGACGTCAGGGCGGAGTTGAGTGGTACCGCCCCCCCGGCGTGCAGAGATGCTGGGGCAAGGAAAGTTTTCCGGCTCCAGTCTCACGCCTGGGGATAATTCTACGTTAAGGAATCTGCTGCTAGTAGTCTCTATCAGATCCTGTCCTTACCAGATAAGACTTTACCGAAGGTAAGCAACTTGTCCATCTAATAGAGACATCTAACTGTAGATTCCTTATCTTAGAATCAGATACCCAAGCAATACCATCTATGGAGGAGGGGCTGCAAACTGACCTCACCAAAGATACCCAAATAGGCGAATCCTGTCCAAAACATAGAAGGGTACCAGACTATGCCAAAATGATAGGTGAGCTCTTTTCTCGCTGACCTGTTGTGCCCGCGGATTTTCCTGCCACCGGATTTGTCTCCTGAGGGGCGCGAGGAGCAAGAACTCCATTTCCAGACTTGCTGGGCAGCGCGCATTCCACCGCCGTCACCGCTTGCGCCAGGAGGCGCTCAAGTAGCGGCCTGGGATCCCGCAGCGCGGAACGCGCGCGGGCCGCACCCGTCTGTGCCCGTCAGAGACTGGGTCACCCCACTAAGTGTTTGAACTGTAAGCCTATGTCGTATGAAATAGAAATAGAGCTTTTAGTGTGTATATTGGTTCTCAGGAACTGGTAACATGAGCAAACGTAAGGCGGGAGTAAGTACGGGGGTTGTGGGTACACTTGACGCTTTTCCTTCTAGGGCAGAATCAGCGTTAATGCACGAGATCCAATTAACTGAGCGTAGGTTATCGTTAGAACCACAAACATCTTTTGGTACCCTTAGTACCAATGCATTTTTTCCCAACCCCAGCTAAACCACACAGATGATACCCCACCGCATTCTAGCCAGCCTCCTACAGCACAATTAGATTTAGCGTTACCTATTCCATCTAGCTCGGTTAGTCCTCTCAGCATCTCTATGGTCACCACTAGGGGTCAGCAGTCCAGTCAGGCCAAAGACGGTGAACCGCCCTTAAAAAAAGAGGAAAGCTCGTGGGCCACAAAAGTCTAACCTTTTGCCCTCCAGAGCAGCCAAACGTAAGGCAGTTGCGAAGGGAAATAATGATAGTCAACAATCTAAAAACACGCCAACTAATTTATGCCCTCCAACTGGTACTATTGATCCACTTCTCCCACCTAATGTGGATGAGCTTTGTAAACGGATAGAACTGAAATTTTCAGTTCTGATCAATCCCCTACTCAAGAAGTTGACCTCGATTGAAGAAAGACTTAACAAAATAGAGCAGGGTAATTCTAGTAGCCCTCCAATTAATCTTAATGGGCAGAAGGGTGGTGGGATTGCAATACAACCGGTGAGGGGAGTTGAAACAGTGTCAAGGGAACCCTTAATCAATGTATGCTGACCTCCACCTCCAACAGTGATAATCCCTGAGGTAATCCAACCTACTAATTTACCCCAAGGAGGTACATCCTTGCCATCGACATCGCAGCAAGGGAAGAGTGGTATTAGTACACGGTCCTCTCAGCTTCATGCTGTCATCATTCAGAATCCCTGTAGGAAGGTGAATATCTGACTATGGTTACCCCCAACTTTTTGCCTAGTGTCTAGCTGGTTTTTCGACTTAGTTGGCCTGAGATCCTGCCATTCAGGGTCTCAGGCTGTCTGCTCTCTCTTTAAAATGAACTCCATGTACACTAGGTACATACCCAATTGGTAAGGATCACCTTATTGGACCCTGTACAGTGTACCCTAGGTACCCAGGGCATAGGTGTACCCTAGGCCTCCCAGGGGCTGCAGCATGTATTATGCCACCCCTGGCCTGGCCTTCCAATCAGACACAACTGGCTGATCACTCAGCTGGGGCAAGGTCGTGTAATCACCCCTTGCTTAGATATAGTATACCTATATCTAGCCTTAAAATAGACACATGTGTACCTGTGAGCCACTCCTATGGCAGGCCTTAACAATCCTGGAGGCAGAGTGCTTGGTAACATGTGAGATGGTGCTCTAGCATGAGCTGAGCCTGTCTGCAGCTTTCGGAACCATGTCCTTATAGCTGTTCTATGATATAGCCTACCATATACTCTTAAAGTGCCTTATAATCTTAAACGGTTATGGTAACTATGGTTTGGCTTTATCAAAACATGTCGTGTAAGGTGTCTATCGCTTTGGAATAATACCCCCATAGCATTTCTGGTGATGAGGATATTATTCCTCCCTTCTAGAGGGAGAAGACATGTTGAAACCTACTTACCCGGTTAAAGTTAACCAGAGCCCCAGCATCACAAAATGGATGCTGCTGCCACAGACACAAGTCTGACCTCCTGCTGCTGGGAGCCCTCCCAGCCAGGGAGGCCTGGACAGTAGGTTTCCAGCTTGGGGAGGTGCTAGCACCTCCCCAGACATACTTTAGTGTATTGGGGCAGGGAGGGCTGAAAGGAATATGACATGCCTGGGGCACACAAGGTGCTCCATGCATAGTCCAGTTCAAACCGGTGCTGGGGCACTCCAGCCCCAGCTCTGGCGCGAAACTGGACAAAGGAAACGGGGTGTAGCCACCCCCCTTCCTGGTCCCACCCATAGGAGGGACCTTGCAGGTAGCCCAGCCCACTAGCCCAGTATATCAGTAGGTAGCTGAGCCCTGCAAGATTAGATTATCCTGAATCTGCAACTTGAACAGAAACTCTGGACCTTCGACATTCGACCTCAGGAAGAAGACTGAAGAATCTCCCTTGTGGCCAAGGAGTGACCACCCTGGGCAACCAGGCACCATCCAGCGACCGCTGCTTGCTTTGCGACTGATCCTACAAGGGACGACTGCAGAGACTGACCAGCGCCGAGACTTCCAGACACCTCTGAACCAGATCCACATCTACAGCAAAGCTGAGACCCGTGGAGGCGACGAGGGACGTGGGACCAGCGACTTGGGAAAAGTGGCTAGTAACTGACTAGCGCGACTTCTGAGGCTTCGACGACGAACCTTTGATTTCACCTTGCTGGTCCGGCTCCTCCAGACTGGCACTCGCTCCTCTGTGAAGAGAAGCACCCCAGACCTTCCTGGTCTGCACCAGAAGAAAGTCCTCCATCCTGCGTGGGTTCCGCTTGCCAAGGCTTGTTGGGTCCTAACTCGACATCGACGCCGCCGACAGCAAGAGCCTTCGTGGGACAGCTCGCCTCCTGGTCCTGGTCGTCCTCGACGCCTCCTGGTACCCGTGGCTGCTGCGACAAGCTTCACCTCTTCACCTGCATCTGCACGACATCGCCTGGTTCCTTCCTGGTTCCATCCCGGCTCCCGGCTGGTGACCTAGACTCTGTCCCTTCTGCTTGCAGGTATCCTACCTTCTTGATTCCATCCTTGGGATCCACCGGACACTCTTCACTGACTGCCTGTCAGCAACTTTCCTTCAGGCATCCATAGGAGTCAACGACGAAACCCGACGCAAGTTCACACCTATGCACCCGCAGCCCATGGGCTAGGTAACTTGAGTACTCCGGTGCTCACAAGGGTATTGACTATCCTAGGGTCTAGTTTCCAAGTCTCGAACTCCTAGCTATTCCAGAAGTGTCCTAAAACTGTTAATTTCTAATAACTACTATTTCTATTGACTTTTACGCATTACGCGTGAGTGTTTCCACTCTGCACCTGAATCCCGTGGGCCTCCCACTTCCTAACCTTTGGTAGTATAGTGTAGCCCCAGCGATTCCCTAGGCCTATCCTGTGTTCGTGACAGTGGTTCTTATACCACTTACTTAGTATATGGTTTGCGTGGCCCCTAGGGCCTAACTGTTTTACTTACCTGTGTGACTTAATGTATGCTTAAATAAGACTGTGTTGTACTTACCTCGAATCTCATAAAGAGTGCTGAGGGTATTTTGACTAGAATAAATACATTCTATTTTTATATATATCTGTTGTGGTGTCCTTTCATTTGGTATTCAAGGGATTACAAATGGTATAACAGCTGGCTTCACATGCCATACAGAGTTTAGCGTAAGACTGCTCTTGTCCATGCTACCACTAGGATAGCTGGTCTATAAGGTTGACTTTACACCCAATCACCATAAGGGTTGTTTGGACTGATACAAGGTGTACACTAGAATTAGTGACATCATATCTCAGGCCAACTTCTCACAATCCCCATAACTTTTTACACCACCCCCGGAAGCTACACCACATACAGTTGTTTTGGCTAATGTTCCAGTGCTCTCTTCTAATGCACTGGAGCAATGGTCAGTGCTAAGGAACAAGGCCCTACATTTACTGAGTAACAGGACTGGCATAAAATATTATATTTTTACTGAATTTAAAATGGTTCGTAGAGTACCCTGGGTTGGGAAATCGCACAAGTCTCTACCCGGTGACTGTGTGGTCCTAAGCTTTAGGTCGCCACGCTTGGTCCAGCATATATTGGAGAGGGCCGGGAACTGCTTCACTAAGGTGGATGATATTAACATCGTTCCTTTGGGTTTCTTCTATCAACCAAACAGCGTTTTTAGGTGCAGTGAGAGAAGGGGGGGCACCCCAAGCATATGGCCAATACAATTATCCGGTCACCACAAGTAATCGTTTTGAAATCTTCATCTCCTTGGAAGACATAGATTGACTTGTAACATCGGCTTGTCCCTTTTTAATCGGAACCCAAGGCCCTATGGGCCAGCTAGGGTCTGACTTAGGATTGCTCACCCTTGATCCTGTTGGACCATCTAAACTTAGGGTCGTCTCAAAGGAGAAGACTGTATATGCCAGTAGACCAGTTATTTCTGGGGGTGCGTGTCGAATAAAGGTGGAAACGAGCCTTGGGGTGGGGGCGAAAGATCTAACTAAATTCCCTTTTGTAAAAATTCCTATACCATCTAGCACTCCTAGTTTGGCAGCTTTGGATAACGATTATGTATCTAACGCCCAAGTAAATAATAGTAATACAACCCAAGGGCATTTAAAACCACACATGTCTATAGTCTCCTGGAACATAGCGGGATTATCCTCTAAAACTACCTCAACTGAATGGTCAGCTTATATTGACAACCATGATGTTTTGGTATTTCAGGAAACGTGGTCCTTGGTCCAAATCTATTATCCTGGATTTTTAAACTTCTCAAAAGCGGCACTGGGGGTCAGAAAGGTAGACCCTTAGGTGGACTTACCTGCTGGGTCAGACAGCAAGCGGGTTACATGGTGGAGGAAGTTTATATTGATAGTCCGGACATCATGGCCATACGGCTTTGGATGGCGCATGAACCTGATGTTCTGATTATTAATGTCTATGCAAGAGGGCTGCCAGGTGGCAGGGGATTCAATGTAGTTACCCTCCTTGATAGCTTCTTAGAAAGCCTGCAGGGAAGTTGTAACTTAATAATAGCAGGCGACTTTAACTGCTCCTTTGAGCCACTGGACTATGATGATGGTAACCTTAGTGCAGAGGAGGATGCACAGTGGAATATTCCGCAATTAGATTGAAGTCCAATCAAAAAATGGACCGAGGCCGCACTACAGGTAAAAGGGTTGTGTCTGGAAAGGGGACTGAGGGCAGCCAATGGAAGGTCGCAAGTCGGACAGAAAGGGCGCTCATACCTTTAACAACGGTTTGAGAAGCAGCCGCATAGAATACATATTTCTTAAAGTAGAATTCTGGACATCCCTTTTGGATATGTCGGTGCAGAAGAGGATCGAAAGTGACCATAACTATTGCAGGTGCCAGGTTTAGCTAATTTTAATAATATGGCTGCAGAGTATGTAACAGCAGAGGCCATGCTCACAAATGACATGAGGAGAGTTAGATGGGCTAGGATCATTGACAATGATGGGGATCTGGAAAAGATGAAGGCGATGCTTGCTCGTTTGATAACCACCCTCCATAATTGCAATTCCCAGGAGGACATCAATTCTATTGTCCTCCAGGTTCACAATGACCTGTTTACAAAATTAAAAACTTTTTCATCAAAACTAACAAACCTAGGAAAAACTCCTGGGTAAAGGCAGCTTCCTGGTATAACAAATGTTGTAGAGAGGCCTATAAGTTATTATCAAGGGCCATTAGATCAAAAGTTATGGGTGATATCAAAAAGGCAAGGGCCAGGTACAAGAAAACCCAACTACAAGCAAAGAAGGACTGGGATGAGATTCGCTGGCAAGATTTGCTTGCAGCCAGTAAAGGGAAAAACATGGTCCAATTTTGGCAGCTTTTAAAATGGGGCAGTGGCGAATCCACTCAGATTCCAATTAATCATGTCGCTCCCGAGAGCTTCACACTATGAGGCGCAGTTTATTGCCAATAATTGTAGCGATGATTCACCCCAATGGCCTACTCCAACCACCACTCTATGTTTTACCAGTCTCCTGGTCGAATCAGTATTACGATCGATCCCGAGAGGTAGGGCCCCAGGTTCTGACTGTATACTGGCGGACTTGTTCGTGTATGACAAAGAACATTGGGTAACCTACATAAAGATACTTGCCAATGCTATAGTCAGTGGTGCTTCTATTCCAGACACATTGTCAGGTGCTGAAATCTTACCTATATATAAAAAGGGAGATCGTTCACTACCAGGCAACTATAGGCCAATAAACCTTATAGATTCTATTCAGAATGTTGTTGCCAGGCTAGTTTTAGGTAGAATCCAGGCCTGGATAGAAGAGACAGATATTCGGACACCACTGCAGGCGGGGTTTGGACCTCACACAAGTACTATAGACCAGGTTTTTAGGTTTTTGCTCATCTATTGGCGGGGGCACAATCTATGCGGCTTTTATTGACCTTAAATCCGCATTCGATTTAGTCCCTCGTACCAAAAAGTGGAGAGCTTTTATGGATATGGGGATGCCATTGGAATTGTTGCCCATTTTAGTAAAACTGCATGATTCAAATTACGCACAGGGAGCGCAGGGGAATGTCACAGATAGGTTACCCGTTTCTAAGGGGGTTTGACAAGGGTTAGTTTTCTTTATTTTTTTAACAGGGTTGTTCAGTACTTTTCCACTCACCCTACAGATGCTCCAACATTAGCTGGTTTGAGATCCCCCTGCTCATGTTCGCGGATGATACTTTCATATTATGTTATGTTATATCCATTTATAACGCGCTCGGATACTCGTGAGTGTCCCGGTGCTATGCCAGAGGAGTGCAAGAAGAAGCTATCAAGCAAAGAAATTAGTCTTAAGTTTCCTTTTGAACACAGCTGGGTCCTGGATGGACCGCAAGGCAAGGGGAAGGGCATTCCAGGCCACACTTGTCTTCACCACCAAAGAGCTGCCCCCTAGCCTCTGGAACTTGTAGCGCGGGACCCGAGCAAAACGAAGGGACATGGAATGGAGGGCTCGCAAAGGAACGTAAAAAGAGAAGCGCCTCTGAAGATAAAGGGGGCCATAACCGTGGAGAGCACGATGGGCCAGAACCAAAGATTTAAACTTGGCCCTGTCCGCTACAGGTAGCCAATGAAGAGTGCAATTGGAGAACCACACTGTTCCTCGCCGAAATGCCCAATAACAATCTTGCCACCGTATTCTGAACCACCTGTAGCTTTTTAAGCAGGTAGCCAGGGGCGCCAGCATTAAGGGCATTGGCATAATCTAATCGTGACAAAATCAAAGCACACGTGACAGTTTCTCTTGCCACCTGCGGGAGGAGTGGCAAAAAAAGTTCCTAAGAGTCTTAAGAAGGCCGAAGCAGCAGCCGTCCAGTTTCTTAATGTGTTTTGAGAAAGAAAAACTCTCGTCGAACCACACTACCAGGTTTTTAGAGGGAGCGTGGTTCGAGTTAGTGTCCAGAGGAAAGGGGCAGTAAAGAGTCGGGCGGCCACAGCTGCTCTCGGAAGTCAGCGGGGAACTTACCAAAGAGCAGAATCTCAGATTTTTGTTCATTGCACTTAAGCTGTGCATCCGCCAACCATTTAAAAATGGAATCTAGGCACTGTTGCGCCACTGAGACGGAATCAGATGTTTTGTCCCAGGTAAACAGCAACTGGGTATCGTCCGCATAGGCCATCACCTTATCAAAGACTCAAAGAACAAGTTACTTACCTTCGGTAACGATGTATCTGTAAGAAACATTAGTTAGTTAGATTCCTCACCTTAGAATATCCCCAGGCGTCAGACTGGATCCGGAAAGATTTTTGTAGCAATACCCCTTGCGTGTCGCTAGGCGTCGTCTGCGGCTCCGCGTCCGTCGTTGGCGTCGTGCGCCGGAATGATGTCGGAGTACTTAGACGCCGCCCTCGCGCGCTGACGTCAGTTCTTGTACATAGCTTTCCGCACAAGGGATGCTGAGCCATGCAAGAGACGACACTGGTGCCAAAAAATCTAGGGCCCTGAAAGGGAGAACCTTAACCCTAGATGTCGGTTCGCAGAACGGGGAGGCTGGGTGGGTCGGTGAGGAATCTAACTGTTTCTTACAGATACATCGTTACCAAAGGTAAGTAACTTGTTCATCTGAAAGAAACACGTTAGTTAGATTCCTCACCTTAGAATAGATACCCCAGCAATACCAACCCCGGTGTTGGGTCTGCGAACCAAGATCACACCAGAAAGTCCTGGAGAACAGAACGGCCAAAGTGGCCATCTCTCCGGACTTGGCTGTCCAGGCAATAGTGCCTGGCAAACGTGTGCAGTGAAGCCCAAGTCGCCGCCTGACAGATGTCCTACAAGGGGACTCCCCGTCCCAGGGCAGTCGTCGCCGCTGTGGGCCGGGTGGAATGGGCTCGCAGCCCAACAGGAGGGACCTTTTTCGCCAAAGAATAGAGTTGAATACACAACACAACCCACCGCGAGATGGTCCGCTTGTGCACAGCTTTACCCTTATTCGCACCTACATACCCAACAAAAAGTTGGTCGTCCACCTGGAACTGGCTTGTGCGGGCCAAATAAAATGACAGCGCACGTTTTGGGTCCAGACGGTGGAGCCTCTCTTCATCTTTTGAAGGATGCGGAGGCGGAAAGAAGGTGGGCAGCGTGACAGATTGCCCGATGTGAAAGGGAGTCACGACTTTAGGAAGGAAAGAAGGACGGGTCCGGAGGACAACCTTATCCGGATGAACCGAAAGGAAGGGAGGCTTAGCTGACAGAGCCTGGAGCTCACTCACCCGCCTTGCGGAGGTGATAGCCACCAGGAAGGCAGTTTTCAGAGTCAGTAGACGAAGTGGACAGTTGTGAAGGGGCTCAAAGGGAGCGCACATCAGAAAAGTAAGAACAAGGTTCAAGTCCCACTGAGGCATTACGAAGGGAACAGGAGGAAACAGATGAGTAATGCCCTTGAGAAAACGGGAGACAACAGGGGACTTGAAAAGAGAAGGCTGATCAGGAAGCCTCAAGAAAGCAGAGATTGCAGCAAGATAACCCTTCAAGGTGCCCAGAGCAGAGCCCTGCTGGGCCAAAGAAAGAAGAAAGAGGAGAACCTCAGAAAGAGGGGCAGAAAGGGGATCCACAGCCTTTGCTGTGCACCATGCCACAAATTTGTTCCACCGGCAGGCGTATACCGTCTTTGTGGAGGGACGCCTGGCTGCCAGAATGACATCATAGACTTCAGGAGGCAAGTCAAATGGCATCAACTGTCGCCGCTCAATCTCCACGCATGAAGGTGGAGGCTGGACAGGTTCGGGTGGAGGACCGTCCCCTGTTGCTGCGACAGAAGGTCCTCCTGAAGAGGCAGTCGTATCGGAGGATCGATGGACATACTGAGTAGCTCGGGATACCAGTACCTTCGTGCCCAATCCGGAGCCACCAAGATGACTTGGGCCCGGTCGCGCCTGATCTTCTTCAGCACTCTGGGCAGAAGTGGTATAGGCGTACAACAGACCGCAACTCCACTCGCGACGAAAAGCGTCTCCGAGCGAGTGCCGCCTTGGAAATTCCAACACGCAGAACCGCTGACATTGCGCGTTCTCTTTGGTGGCGAATAGATCTAACCAAGGCTCTCCCCACTGCAGAAAGAGACCTTGCGCCACGTCAGAGTGCAGACGCCATTCGTGATCCATCATGCACCGGCGGCTGAGTTCGTCTGCTCTGGCATTCAGAGAGCCCGCCAGATGTTGAACCACCAGGGTGATGCCCTGATGTTCCAGCCATGTCCAGAGGCGCAGAGCTTGCTGACAAAGGGTCCACGACACCACCCCGCCTTGTTTGTTGCAATACCACATGGCGGTGGTGTTGTCCGTGAACACCTGCACGACACTTCCCCGGACAGAGGGAAGGAAGGCTTTCAGTGCAAGTCGGATCGCCCTCAGCTCCAACAGGTTGATATGTAGCCGAGTCTCCGCCGGAGACCAGAGTCCTCTGATCTCCGCCTCTCCCATATGGCCCCCCCATCCCAGGAGGGACACATCCGTCACTACGACATGCTCCGGTTGGGGTAGGGAGAGGGATCTGCCGCTGACCCAATCGCGATTCGTGAGCCACCACTGCAGCTGGTTCGCAGTGCCCTCCGAGATCAGGACATAGTCGGACAGGTTGCCGCGAAGCTGGGCCCACTGAAACTTCAGGTCCCACTGCAGAGCCCGCATCCGCCACCTGGCGTGAGGTACCAACAGGATGCAGGAGGCCATCAGCCCCAGAAGCCGCAGCACCAACCTGACCGAAACCCAGGACAAAGGCCGGAAGATGGAAATCAGGGCCTGAATGTCCCGGACCCGCTGTTCTGGCGGATAGACCCGGAACTGCGCCGAATCGAGAACCGCTCCGATGAAAAGGAGCTTCTGGGAGGGACTCAGGTGCGACTTCGGCACATTGATGGAGAACCCCAGCGAGTGCAGGAGGTCGGCCGTAGTCTGGAGGTGGGAGACGACTTGCTGGGGCGAGCCCGCCTTCAACAGCCAGTCGTCCAGATAGGGGAAGACTGGAACCCCTGATCGGCGCAGATGAGCTGCGACCACCGCCATCACTTTCGTGAACACCCGAGGGGCCCTGGTGAGGCCGAAGGGGAGAACGGTGAACTGAAAGTGCTCCTGGACGGGGATGTGGAAATAAGCGTCCTGCAAGTCCAACGCTACCATCCAGTCTCCAGGGTCTAGGGCAGCCAGAACCTGAGCTAAAGTGAGCATCTTGAACCGGTCCTTCCGGAGGAAGGTGTTGACGCTCCTGAGGTCCAAGATCGGGCGTAGGCCCCCTTTGCCCTTCTTGGGAACCAGAAAGTAGTGGGAATAACAACCACAACCTACTTCTGGACCAGGAACGCGCTCGACGGCCTCTTTGGCCAAGAGGGACGAAACTTCCTCTCGTAAAAGATGCAAATGATCCCCCGATGTACGGTGGTTCAGCGGTGGCATGGCTGGAGGGGTCGTCTCAAAGGGGAGGGAGTGGCCCCTTCGGACGATTTGCAGCACCCACCTGTCCGACGTGATGGAGCGCCAGTGGAGCAGGTGATGGCGAACTCTGCCGCCCACTTGCGTGGAATGGGCCTGAAAGCTCGGACTAGGAGGGCTTTGAGGTGGATGCTGCCAGGGTGGATGTGGACTGACCGGCACGTCGACCTCCAGTACCGCCTCGGCGGAATCCACGTCCGCGACCGCGTGCAGGTTGGTTCTGCGGCCGGTGGCTGGGCGGACGTGAGGAGGTGCCCCTTCCTTGGCCACGAAAGGGACGAAAGGCGGAAGTTTAAGGCCACGGGCCGAAAGACCCAAGGACTTGGCCGTGGCCCGGGAGTCCTTGAACCAAGCCAGCGCACTGTCCGCCTTCTCACCAAAAAGGCGAGTGCCATTAAAAGGCATGTCCATGAGGGAACTCTGGACATCCCCCGAAAATGACGTGGACCTCAGCCAGGCGTGACGCCGAAGCGCCGCCGTGGTGGAAATCGCCCGACCCAGCGAGTCCGTGGTGTCAAGTCCACACCATATGGCATGCCGCGCTGCATCTCGACCGTCAGCAAGAGCTTGCGCGAGTCGTGTCCGGGCCTCCACCGGACACAAGGGCAGCACGTCCTCCACCACATGCCACAGAGAGTGGGAATAACGGTCCAACAGGCAAGGGGTATTTAAAGACCGCAGTCCCAAACTCATGGACGAGAACAGTTTCTTGTCAAACTGCTCCAATCTCTTGGATTCCCGATCCGGAGGAGCGGACGGGAAGGAGGATTGGGAGGTTGAGGCCTGGATAACCAGACTCTCGGGGTGGGGTGTTGGGAGAGGAAACTGGGGTCGCCCGGAGCTGGGCGGTGGCGCCGGGCAACGTTCCGGTCCACAGGAGGGACTGTGGAGGACTTGGACCAAGTGCCCTGCAGAACGTCAATGAGGGCCTCATTAAACTGCAGCAGAGGCTCAGTGGAGCTTGCTGTCGGTTGAAGGACCTCAGTGAGGACGTTAGTCCTCACGGCCACAGCAGGCAACTCCCGCCCGAGGGCTTCGGCCGCCTTGCGCAGCACCACTGAGAAGCCTGCAACCTCCTCCGAGGCCACAGTCGGAGGAGAGATGAAACCAGCGTCCGGAGAGGTATCCAGACCGCTGGCATCCCCCAATTCCTCTGCCCAGGCCTGAGAAAGTTGGGCCTGAGTGGCCATAGGGTCATCATACCGCTCCCAGTCGCCCTCGTCATCAGATTCCCGATAAACAGGAGGAACGATCGGAGCCGGGCAGTAGATGAAGGGCTCACCAGTCAGCGCCGGCATCGGCGCCGGACCCGGACCGTGGCTATACCGGGGAACGACGTCGCCCGGGGACGGCGTCGGAGGTGGAACCGGTGTCGGCGCCGGTGGAGGAGGCGTCGTGAGGTCGACCGGCGCCGACCGAGATCCAGGCCTGGATCCCTCGGGGACCTGCGGTGTCGGAGCCGGAGCCGTCGACTGCGCCGGGGCCGGAGCCGCTGGCACGCGAGGTCGCTCAGTCGAGTCCGCGGGGCCCGAAGGCACGCCGGCAGGCGTAGACGGCGGAGCCAGGCCCCTCATGGCCGAGAGGAAGGCACTGACCTACGCTGGAGTTGCGTCAGTCCCAGGGACCGGCGGGTATGCGGACGGACGCGGCTCCTGCGGCTCCGACGGAGCCGCGGGGGTAGGACCACCCTGACCCTCGGCCGAGTCGCGCGACCGGCGAGGGGAGTCCGAAGAGCGATGTCGTCTCTTGGACTTCTTGGAGTTACCCGAAGACCCCGATGAGCGATGACGATGGGTGTGGCTCCGCGATCGGTCCTTGGACCTCCTCCTGGACCAGGACCGAGAGCAGCGCGGAGCCGAGTGCCGAAGCTCGAGAAGCTTACGGGACCGCTCCCACCTAGCTTTCGATGTCAAGGCCTGACAGTCGGGGCACGACTCCGCGTCGTGGTCGGCCCCCAGGCAGTAAAGCCACAGGCTGTGGTGATCCGTCACCGTCATCAGGCGATGACAGGCGTCACAGGCCTTAAAACCAGGCATCCTACCGGCACCAGAGTCGAGTCGATAGACCAAAAAGAGTCAAAAAGTTAGTCAAAAAATGACTAGGGGTAAGCTCTTCCCGGATCGGCGCTTACTGGCGCGGACAAAAGAAGAACTGACGTCAGCGCGCGAGGGCGGCGTCTAAGTACTCCGACGACGTCATTCAGGAGCACGTCGCCAACGACGGACGCGGAGCCGCAGACGCCTAGCGACGCGCAAGGGGTATTGCTACAAAAATCTTTCTGGATCCAGTCTGACGCCTGGGGATATTCTAAGGTGAGGAATATAACTAACGTGTTTCTTTCAGATAGGGTTTGCAGGCTGCTTTGTCCCGCTTCGAGGTGTTTTGCCGCAACCATGAGTTAGTGGTAAATGTAGAGAAAACAAAGTTTATGGTGCTCCACAAACAAAGCTATAAAAGGGAGAGTGCATAAGAACGTCGTCTCCTTGGATCAGACCGATGTACTTACATATCTGGGGATAACACTAGGTAGGAAATTAAATTGGAAGCCCCAGATCGATATGCTGGTCCTCAAACATGTACAATTAGCTGGTGTATTGATAAAAGAGCAGAGGCTCTCACAGACCAAGCCTATTGCCCCAGCCCTAAAGATCTGCAACTCTAAAATCAATACCTCAATATTATATGCTGCTGAACTTTGGGGCTTTGAGGCTCTATCATCCTTGGCACTAGCGCAAAATAAATTTGTGAGAACATTAACATGCCTCCCGCAATCTACACCACTCACGCCTTTATATCTAGACTTGGGTTGCTACAATATAGAGGACTTAGCCTGCTTTAGACCCATAGCATTCTGGAGAATGCTTTGGACTACTCCTGAGCTTTCACTGTATGCCAGGGCTCTCTATGAAGTTAGGGCGTTGGGTTGCTTACGTAAGATCTCTTGGTTAAACAACATAAAAACCACATTGATTAATATGGGGATGAGCATTTTGTGGGAGGACCCAGCTGACAACTTATTTCCATCGAAAAAGGACTAAGGCAGCATATTGGAATATGGTTAAAATCAAGTGTTTCACATCCCTCACGAGGCCTACCCTGGTAAGGGAATTTTTGGAGTTTAAACATGAGATTAAGTTTGAAACCTATTGGGACCTCATCACCAGACTGAATGATAGGAAGTTGTACCACCAGTTTAGGGTGGGTTCTCTGCCTATAGAACAAGTTACTTACCTTCGGTAATGATGTATCTGTAAGAAACATTAGTTAGTTAGATTCCTCACCTTAGAATATCCCCAGGCGTCAGGCTGGATCCGGAAAGATTGTTGTAGCAATACCCCTTGCGCGTCGCTAGGCGTCGTCTGCGGCTCCGCGTCCGTCGTTGGCGTCGTGCGCCGGAATGATGTCGTCTGAGTACTTAGACGCCGCCCTTGCGCGCTGACGTCAGTTCTTGTACATAGCTTTCCGCGCCAGGGACGCTGAGCCATGCAAGAGACCGACACTAGTGCCAAAAAATCTAGGGCCCTGAAAGGGAGAACCTTAACCCTAGATGTCGGTTCGCAGAAGGGGGAGGCTGGGTGGGTCGGTGAGGAATCTAACTAACTAATGTTTCTTACAGATACATCGTTACCGAAGGTAAGTAACTTGTTCATCTGAAAGAAACACGTTAGATTCCTCACCTTAGAATAGATACCCCAGCAATACCAACACCGGTGGTGGGTCTGCGAACCAAGATCACACCAGAAAGTCCTGGAGAACAGAACGGCCAAAGTGGCCATCCCTACGGACTTGGCTGTCCAGGCAGTAATGTCTCGCTAACGTGTGCAGCGAAGCCCACGTCGCCGCCTGACAGATGTCTTGCAAGGGGACTCCCCGTCCCAGTGCAGTCGTGGCCGCTGTGGCCCGAGTAGAATGGGCCCGTAGCCCAACAGGAGGAACCTTTTTCGCCAAAGAATAGCAGGTCTTAATACACAACACGACCCACCGAGAGATGGTCCGCTTGTGTACAGCTTTACCCTTCTTAGCCCCTACGTATCCAACAAAAAGTTGGTCGTCCACCCGGAACTGTCTTGTGCGGTCCAAATAAAAGGATAGCGCACGTTTTGGGTCCAGACGGTGGAGCCTCTCGTCATCTTTTGAAGGATGCGGAAAGAAGGTGGGCAGCGTGACACATTGCCCGATGTGAAAGGGAGTCACGACTTTAGGCAGGAAAGAAGGACGTGTCCGGAGGACAACTTTGTCCGGATGAACTGAAAGGAAGGGAGGCTTGGATGACAAAGCCTGGAGCTCACTCACCCGCCTAGCGGAGGTGATTGCAACCAAGAAAGCAGTTTTCAAAGTCAAAAGACGGATGGGACAGTTATGAAGGGGCTCAAAGGGAGCGCACATCAGAAAAGTGAGAACAAGGCTCAAGTCCCACTGAGGCATTACGAAAGGAACAGGAGGGTACATATGAGTAATGCCCTTGATAAAGAGTGAAACAACAGGGGACTTGAAAAGAGAAGGCTGATCAGGAAGCCGAAGGAAGGCGGAGATAGCAGCAAGATGACCTTTCAAGGTGCCCAGAGCAGAGCCCTGCTGGGCCAAAGAAAGAAGAAAGAGGAGAACCTCAGAAAGAGGGGCAGAAAGGGGATCCACAGCCTTTGCTGTGCAGAATGCCCCAAATTTGTTCCACCGGCAGGCGTATACCGTCTTTGTGGAGGGACGCCTGGCTGCCAGAATGACATCACAGACTTCAGGAGGCAAGTCAAATGGCATCAACTGCCGCCGCTCAATCTCTACGCATGTAGGTGGAGGCTGGACAGGTTCGGGTGCAGGACCGTCCCCTGCTGCTGCGACAGAAGATCCTCCTGAAGAGGCAGACGTATCGGGGGATCGATGGACATACTGAGTAGCTCGGGATACCAGTACCTTCGTGCCCAATCCGGAGCCACCAAGATGACTTGGGCCCGGTTGCGCCTGATCTTCTTCTGCCCAGAGTGCTGAAGTGGTAAAGGCGTACAACAGACCGCAACTCCACTTGCGACGAAAAGCGTCTCCGAGCGAGTGCCGCCTTGGAAACTCCAACGCACAGAACTGCTGACATTGCGCGTTCTCTTCGGTGGCGAATAGATCTAACCAAGGCTCTCCCCACTGCAGAAAGAGACCTTGAGCCACGTCCGAGTTCAGACGCCATTCGTGATCCATCATGCACGGGCGGCTGAGTCCGTCCGCTCTGGCGTTCAGAGAGCCCGCCAGATGTTGAACCACTAGGGTGATGCCCTGGTGTTCCAGCCATGTCCAGAGGCGCAAAAGATTGATATGGAGCCGAGTCTCCGCCGGAGACCAGAGTCCTCTGATCTCCGCCTCTCCCATATGGCCCCCCCATCCCAGGAGGGACGCATCCGTCACAACCACGTGCTCCGGTAGGGGAAGGGAGAGGGATCTGCCGCTGACCCAATCGCGATTCGTGAGCCACCACTGCAGCTGTTTCGCAGTGCCCTCCGAGACCAAGACGTGGTCGGACAGGTTGCCTTGATGCTGGGCCCACTGAAACTTCAGGTCCCACTGCAGAGCCCGCATCCGCCATCTGGCGTGAGGTACTAACAGGATGCAGGAGGCCATCAGCCCCAGAAGCCGCAGCACCAACCTGACCGAAATCCAGGACAGAGGCCGGAAGATGGGAATCAGGGCTCGAATGTCCAGGACCCGCTGTTCCGGCGGATAGACCCGGAACTGCGCCGAATCGAGAACCGCCCCTATGAAAAGGAGCTTTTGGGAGGGACTCAGGTGCGACTTCGGCACATTGATGGAGAACCCCAGCGAGTGCAGGAGGTCGGCCGTAGTCTGGAGGTGGGAGACGACTTGCTGGGGCGAGCCCGCCTTCAACAGCCAGTCGTCCAGATAGGGGAAGACTGGAACCCCTGATCGGCGCAGATGAGCTGCGACCACCGCCATCACTTTCGTGAACACCCGAGGGGCCCTGGTGAGGCCGAAGGGGAGAACGGTGAACTGAAAGTGCTCCTGGACGGGGATGTGGAAATAAGCGTCCTGCAAGTCCAACGCTACCATCCAGTCTCCAGGGTCTAGGGCAGCCAGAACCTGAGCTAAAGTGAGCATCTTGAACCGGTCCTTCCGGAGGAAGGTGTTGACGCTCCTGAGGTCCAAGATCGGGCGTAGGCCCCCTTTGCCCTTCTTGGGAACCAGAAAGTAGTGGGAATAACAACCACAACCTACTTCTGGACCAGGAACGCGCTCGACGGCCTCTTTGGCCAAGAGGGACGAAACTTCCTCTCGTAAAAGATGCAAATGATCCCCCGATGTACGGTGGTTCAGCGGTGGCATGGCTGGAGGGGTCGTCTCAAAGGGGAGGGAGTGGCCCCTTCGGACGATTTGCAGCACCCACCTGTCCGACGTGATGGAGCGCCAGTGGAGCAGGTGATGGCGAACTCTGCCGCCCACTTGCGTGGAATGGGCCTGAAAGCTCGGACTAGGAGGGCTTTGAGGTGGATGCTGCCAGGGTGGATGTGGACTGACCGGCACGTCGACCTCCAGTACCGCCTCGGCGGAATCCACGTCCGCGACCGCGTGCAGGTTGGTTCTGCGGCCGGTGGCTGGGCGGACGTGAGGAGGTGCCCCTTCCTTGGCCACGAAAGGGACGAAAGGCGGAAGTTTAAGGCCACGGGCCGAAAGACCCAAGGACTTGGCCGTGGCCCGGGAGTCCTTGAACCAAGCCAGCGCACTGTCCGCCTTCTCACCAAAAAGGCGAGTGCCATTAAAAGGCATGTCCATGAGGGAACTCTGGACATCCCCCGAAAATGACGTGGACCTCAGCCAGGCGTGACGCCGAAGCGCCGCCGTGGTGGAAATCGCCCGACCCAGCGAGTCCGTGGTGTCAAGTCCACACCATATGGCATGCCGCGCTGCATCTCGACCGTCAGCAAGAGCTTGCGCGAGTCGTGTCCGGGCCTCCACCGGACACAAGGGCAGCACGTCCTCCACCACATGCCACAGAGAGTGGGAATAACGGTCCAACAGGCAAGGGGTATTTAAAGACCGCAGTCCCAAACTCATGGACGAGAACAGTTTCTTGTCAAACTGCTCCAATCTCTTGGATTCCCGATCCGGAGGAGCGGACGGGAAGGAGGATTGGGAGGTTGAGGCCTGGATAACCAGACTCTCGGGGTGGGGTGTTGGGAGAGGAAACTGGGGTCGCCCGGAGCTGGGCGGTGGCGCCGGGCAACGTTCCGGTCCACAGGAGGGACTGTGGAGGACTTGGACCAAGTGCCCTGCAGAACGTCAATGAGGGCCTCATTAAACTGCAGCAGAGGCTCAGTGGAGCTTGCTGTCGGTTGAAGGACCTCAGTGAGGACGTTAGTCCTCACGGCCACAGCAGGCAACTCCCGCCCGAGGGCTTCGGCCGCCTTGCGCAGCACCACTGAGAAGCCTGCAACCTCCTCCGAGGCCACAGTCGGAGGAGAGATGAAACCAGCGTCCGGAGAGGTATCCAGACCGCTGGCATCCCCCAATTCCTCTGCCCAGGCCTGAGAAAGTTGGGCCTGAGTGGCCATAGGGTCATCATACCGCTCCCAGTCGCCCTCGTCATCAGATTCCCGATAAACAGGAGGAACGATCGGAGCCGGGCAGTAGATGAAGGGCTCACCAGTCAGCGCCGGCATCGGCGCCGGGCCCGGACCGGGGCTAAACCGGGGAACGACGTCGCCCGGGGACGGCGTCGGAGGTGGAACCGGTGTCGGCGCCGGTGGAGGAGGCGTCGTGAGGTCGACCGGCGCCGACCGAGATCCAGGCCTGGATCCCTCGGGGACCTGCGGTGTCGGAGCCGGAGCCGTCGACTGCGCCGGGGCCGGAGCCGCTGGCACGCGAGGTCGCTCAGTCGAGTCCGCGGGGCCCGAAGGCACGCCGGCAGGCGTAGACGGCGGAGCCAGGCCCCTCATGGCCGAGAGGAAGGCACTGACCTACGCTGGAGTTGCGTCAGTCCCAGGGACCGGCGGGTATGCGGACGGACGCGGCTCCTGCGGCTCCGACGGAGCCGCGGGGGTAGGACCACCCTGACCCTCGGCCGAGTCGCGCGACCGGCGAGGGGAGTCCGAAGAGCGATGTCGTCTCTTGGACTTCTTGGAGTTACCCGAAGACCCCGATGAGCGATGACGATGGGTGTGGCTCCGCGATCGGTCCTTGGACCTCCTCCTGGACCAGGACCGAGAGCAGCGCGGAGCCGAGTGCCGAAGCTCGAGAAGCTTACGGGACCGCTCCCACCTAGCTTTCGATGTCAAGGCCTGACAGTCGGGGCACGACTCCGCGTCGTGGTCGGCCCCCAGGCAGTAAAGCCACAGGCTGTGGTGATCCGTCACCGTCATCAGGCGATGACAGGCGTCACAGGCCTTAAAACCAGGCATCCTACCGGCACCAGAGTCGAGTCGATAGACCAAAAAGAGTCAAAAAGTTAGTCAAAAAATGACTAGGGGTAAGCTCTTCCCGGATCGGCGCTTACTGGCGCGGACAAAAGAAGAACTGACGTCAGCGCGCGAGGGCGGCGTCTAAGTACTCCGACGACGTCATTCAGGAGCACGTCGCCAACGACGGACGCGGAGCCGCAGACGCCTAGCGACGCGCAAGGGGTATTGCTACAAAAATCTTTCTGGATCCAGTCTGACGCCTGGGGATATTCTAAGGTGAGGAATATAACTAACGTGTTTCTTTCAGATAGGGTTTGCAGGCTGCTTTGTCCCGCTTCGAGGTGTTTTGCCGCAACCATGAGTTAGTGGTAAATGTAGAGAAAACAAAGTTTATGGTGCTCCACAAACAAAGCTATAAAAGGGAGAGTGCATAAGAACGTCGTCTCCTTGGATCAGACCGATGTACTTACATATCTGGGGATAACACTAGGTAGGAAATTAAATTGGAAGCCCCAGATCGATATGCTGGTCCTCAAACATGTACAATTAGCTGGTGTATTGATAAAAGAGCAGAGGCTCTCACAGACCAAGCCTATTGCCCCAGCCCTAAAGATCTGCAACTCTAAAATCAATACCTCAATATTATATGCTGCTGAACTTTGGGGCTTTGAGGCTCTATCATCCTTGGCACTAGCGCAAAATAAATTTGTGAGAACATTAACATGCCTCCCGCAATCTACACCACTCACGCCTTTATATCTAGACTTGGGTTGCTACAATATAGAGGACTTAGCCTGCTTTAGACCCATAGCATTCTGGAGAATGCTTTGGACTACTCCTGAGCTTTCACTGTATGCCAGGGCTCTCTATGAAGTTAGGGCGTTGGGTTGCTTACGTAAGATCTCTTGGTTAAACAACATAAAAACCACATTGATTAATATGGGGATGAGCATTTTGTGGGAGGACCCAGCTGACAACTTATTTCCATCGAAAAAGGACTAAGGCAGCATATTGGAATATGGTTAAAATCAAGTGTTTCACATCCCTCACGAGGCCTACCCTGGTAAGGGAATTTTTGGAGTTTAAACATGAGATTAAGTTTGAAACCTATTGGGACCTCATCACCAGACTGAATGATAGGAAGTTGTACCACCAGTTTAGGGTGGGTTCTCTGCCTATAGAACAAGTTACTTACCTTCGGTAATGATGTATCTGTAAGAAACATTAGTTAGTTAGATTCCTCACCTTAGAATATCCCCAGGCGTCAGGCTGGATCCGGAAAGATTGTTGTAGCAATACCCCTTGCGCGTCGCTAGGCGTCGTCTGCGGCTCCGCGTCCGTCGTTGGCGTCGTGCGCCGGAATGATGTCGTCTGAGTACTTAGACGCCGCCCTTGCGCGCTGACGTCAGTTCTTGTACATAGCTTTCCGCGCCAGGGACGCTGAGCCATGCAAGAGACCGACACTAGTGCCAAAAAATCTAGGGCCCTGAAAGGGAGAACCTTAACCCTAGATGTCGGTTCGCAGAAGGGGGAGGCTGGGTGGGTCGGTGAGGAATCTAACTAACTAATGTTTCTTACAGATACATCGTTACCGAAGGTAAGTAACTTGTTCATCTGAAAGAAACACGTTAGATTCCTCACCTTAGAATAGATACCCCAGCAATACCAACACCGGTGGTGGGTCTGCGAACCAAGATCACACCAGAAAGTCCTGGAGAACAGAACGGCCAAAGTGGCCATCCCTACGGACTTGGCTGTCCAGGCAGTAATGTCTCGCTAACGTGTGCAGCGAAGCCCACGTCGCCGCCTGACAGATGTCTTGCAAGGGGACTCCCCGTCCCAGTGCAGTCGTGGCCGCTGTGGCCCGAGTAGAATGGGCCCGTAGCCCAACAGGAGGAACCTTTTTCGCCAAAGAATAGCAGGTCTTAATACACAACACGACCCACCGAGAGATGGTCCGCTTGTGTACAGCTTTACCCTTCTTAGCCCCTACGTATCCAACAAAAAGTTGGTCGTCCACCCGGAACTGTCTTGTGCGGTCCAAATAAAAGGATAGCGCACGTTTTGGGTCCAGACGGTGGAGCCTCTCGTCATCTTTTGAAGGATGCGGAAAGAAGGTGGGCAGCGTGACACATTGCCCGATGTGAAAGGGAGTCACGACTTTAGGCAGGAAAGAAGGACGTGTCCGGAGGACAACTTTGTCCGGATGAACTGAAAGGAAGGGAGGCTTGGATGACAAAGCCTGGAGCTCACTCACCCGCCTAGCGGAGGTGATTGCAACCAAGAAAGCAGTTTTCAAAGTCAAAAGACGGATGGGACAGTTATGAAGGGGCTCAAAGGGAGCGCACATCAGAAAAGTGAGAACAAGGCTCAAGTCCCACTGAGGCATTACGAAAGGAACAGGAGGGTACATATGAGTAATGCCCTTGATAAAGAGTGAAACAACAGGGGACTTGAAAAGAGAAGGCTGATCAGGAAGCCGAAGGAAGGCGGAGATAGCAGCAAGATGACCTTTCAAGGTGCCCAGAGCAGAGCCCTGCTGGGCCAAAGAAAGAAGAAAGAGGAGAACCTCAGAAAGAGGGGCAGAAAGGGGATCCACAGCCTTTGCTGTGCAGAATGCCCCAAATTTGTTCCACCGGCAGGCGTATACCGTCTTTGTGGAGGGACGCCTGGCTGCCAGAATGACATCACAGACTTCAGGAGGCAAGTCAAATGGCATCAACTGCCGCCGCTCAATCTCTACGCATGTAGGTGGAGGCTGGACAGGTTCGGGTGCAGGACCGTCCCCTGCTGCTGCGACAGAAGATCCTCCTGAAGAGGCAGACGTATCGGGGGATCGATGGACATACTGAGTAGCTCGGGATACCAGTACCTTCGTGCCCAATCCGGAGCCACCAAGATGACTTGGGCCCGGTTGCGCCTGATCTTCTTCTGCCCAGAGTGCTGAAGTGGTAAAGGCGTACAACAGACCGCAACTCCACTTGCGACGAAAAGCGTCTCCGAGCGAGTGCCGCCTTGGAAACTCCAACGCACAGAACTGCTGACATTGCGCGTTCTCTTCGGTGGCGAATAGATCTAACCAAGGCTCTCCCCACTGCAGAAAGAGACCTTGAGCCACGTCCGAGTTCAGACGCCATTCGTGATCCATCATGCACGGGCGGCTGAGTCCGTCCGCTCTGGCGTTCAGAGAGCCCGCCAGATGTTGAACCACTAGGGTGATGCCCTGGTGTTCCAGCCATGTCCAGAGGCGCAAAAGATTGATATGGAGCAGAGTCTCCGCCGGAGACCAGAGTCCTCTGATCTCCGCCTCTCCCATATGGCCCCCCCATCCCAGGAGGGACGCATCCGTCACAACCACGTGCTCCGGTAGGGGAAGGGAGAGGGATCTGCCGCTGACCCAATCGCGATTCGTGAGCCACCACTGCAGCTGTTTCGCAGTGCCCTCCGAGACCAAGACGTGGTCGGACAGGTTGCCTTGATGCTGGGCCCACTGAAACTTCAGGTCCCACTGCAGAGCCCGCATCCGCCATCTGGCGTGAGGTACTAACAGGATGCAGGAGGCCATCAGCCCCAGAAGCCGCAGCACCAACCTGACCGAAATCCAGGACAGAGGCCGGAAGATGGGAATCAGGGCTCGAATGTCCAGGACCCGCTGTTCCGGCGGATAGACCCGGAACTGCGCCGAATCGAGAACCGCCCCTATGAAAAGGAGCTTTTGGGAGGGACTCAGGTGCGACTTCGGCACATTGATGGAGAACCCCAGAGAATGCAGGAGGTCTGCCGTAGTCTGGAGGTGGGAGACGACTTGCTGGGGCGAGCCCGCCTTCAACAGCCAGTCGTCGAGATAGGGGAAGACTGGGACCCCTGATCTACGCAGATGAGCTGCGACCACCGCCATCACTTTCGTGAACACCCGAGGGGCACTGGTGAGGCCGAAGGGGAGCATGGTGAACTGAAAGTGCTCCTGACCCACCGTGAACTGCAGGTAACGCCGGTGGGCCGGCAGGATGGGGATGTGGAAATAAGCGTCCTGCAAGTCCAACGCTACCATCCAGTCTCCAGGGTCTAGGGCAGCAAGAACCTGAGCCAAAGTGAGCATCTTGAACCGTTCCTTCCGGAGGAAGGCGTTCACGCTTCTGAGATCCAAGATCGGGCGTAGGCCCCCTTTGCCCTTCTTGGGAAGCAGAAAGTAGTGGGAATAGCAACCACGACCTACTTCTGGACCAGGAACGCGTTAGACGGCCTCTTTGGCCAAGAGGGCCGAAACCTCCTCCCGGAGAAGATGCAAATGATCCCCTGACTTACGGTGGTTCTGCGGTGGCATGGCTGGAGGGGTCGTCTCGAAGGGGAGGGAGTAGCCCCTTCGGACAATTTGCAGCACCCACCTGTCCGGAGTGATGGAGCGCCAGTGGAGCAGGTGATGGCGAACTCTGCCCCCCACTGGCGTTGAATGGGCCTGAAAGCACGGACTAGGAGGGCTTTGAGGCGGATGCTGCCGGGTGGACGTGGATGTGGACTGACCGCGTCGTCCTCCAGAACCGCCTCGGCGGAAACCACGTCCGCGTGCAGGTTGGTTCTGCGGACGGTGGCTGGGCGGACGTGAGGAGGCGCCCCTTCCTTGGCCACGAAAGGGGCGAAAGGCGGAAGTTTGCGGCCACGGGCCCGAAAGACCCAAGGATTTGGCCGTGGCCCGGGAGTCCTTGAACCGGGCCACGGCCCGCACTGTCCGCCTTCTCGCAAAAAAAGCGAGTGCCATCGAAGGGCATGTCCATGAGGGAGCTTTGGACATCCCCTGAAAACGACGTGGACCTCAGCCAGGATGCCAAAGTGCCACCGTGGTGGAAAATGCCTGACCCAGCGAGTCCGTGGTGTCTAGTCCACATCTAATGGCGTGCCGCGCTGCATCTTGCCCGTTAACAAGTGCTTGGGTGAGTCACTCCCGGGCCTCCTCCGGGCACAAGGGCAGCACGTCCTCCACCGCATCCCACAGCGAGTGGGAGTAACGGTCCAAAAGGCAAGCGGTATTTAAAGACCGCAGTCCCAAACTCAGGGACGAGAACAGTTTCTTGCCAAACTGCTCCAACCTCTTGGATTCCCTATCCGGAGGAGCGGACGGAAAGGAGGATTGGGAGGAAGAGGCCTGGATAACCAGGCTCTCGGGGTGGGGTGGTGGGAGAGGAATGTGGGGTCGCCCGGAGCAGGGCGGTGGCGGCGGGCAACGTTCCAGTCCACAGGAGGGACTGTGGAGGGCTTGGACCAAGTGCCCTGGAGAACGGCAATGAGGGCCTCATTAAACTGCAGCAGAGGCTCAGTGGAGCTTGCTGTCGGTTGAAGGACCTCGGTGAGGACGTTAGTCCTCACAGCCACAGCAGGCAACTCGAGCCCCAGGGCTTCGGCCGCCTTGCGCAGCACCACAGAAAAGGCTGCACCTTCCTCCGAGGCCACAGTCGAAGGAGAGATGAATCCAGCGTCTGGAGAGGTATCCAAACCGCTGGCGTCCCCCAATTCCTCTGCCCAGTCCTGAGACAATTGGGCCTGTTCGGCCAGAGGGTCCTCAGACCCCTCCCAGTCGCCCTCATCATCCGATTCCTGGTAGACAGGAGGAATGATCGGAGCCGGACGGTGGATGAAGCGGTCACCCATCGGCGCTGGTAATGGCGTCGGCCGGGTCCGGAATACGGCTAAACTGAGGCTCTATGCCGAGCGGGGTCGGCGTCGGGGGCGGAACCGGTGTCGGCGCCGGCGGAGGAGGCGTCGTGAGGTCGACCGGCGCCGGCAGAGATCCAGGCCTGGATCCCTCGGGGACCTGCACCGTCGGGGCCAGAGCCCTCGACGGCGCCGTGGCCGGAGCCGCCGGCACGCAAGGTCGCCCAGTCAACCCTGCGGGACCCGAAGGCACGCCGGCAGGCGTCGACGGCGGAGCCAGATTCCTCATGGCCGAGAGGAAGGCACCGACCTCCGCCGGAGTCGCGTCAGTCCCAGGGACCGGAGGGTATGGGGACGAGCGGGGGTGGAACCACCCGGACCCTAGGCCGGGTCACGCGAACGGCGAGGGGAGTCCGAAGAGCGCGGACGCCGCTTGGACTTCTTAGAGTGTTTGGAGTGACGGGACTTACCCGAAGATCCCGACGAGCGATGTCGATGGCTGCGGCTCCGCAAACGGTCCTTGGACCTCCACCGGGACCGAGAGCGACGCGGAGCCGAGTGTCGAAGCTCGAGTAGCTTACGGGACCGCTCCCGCCTAGCCTTCGACGTCAAGGCCTGACAGTCGGGGCACGACTCCGCGTCATGGTCGGCCCCCAGGCAGTACAGGCACCGGCGATGGTGATGAGTTACCGACTGATGTCGGTAACAGGCGTCACAATGCTTGAATCCAGGCATCCTACCGGCACCAGATGTCGAGTCACCAAAAGAGGTCAAAAAGTTAGTCAAAAAGTGACTAAGGGTAAGCTCTTCCCGGATCGGCGCTTACTGGCGCGGAAAAAAGAAGAACTGACGTCAGCGCGCGAGGGCGGCGTCTAATTACTCGGACGAAGTCATTCCGGCGCACGACGCCAACGACGGATGCGGAGCCGCAGACGACGCCTAGCGACGCACAAGGGGTATTGCTACAAAAATCTTTCCGGATCCAGCCTGACGCCTGGGGATATTCTAAGGTGAGGAATCTAACTAACGTGTTTCTTTCAGATAAATCACTTACTAGTAGATGGCACCCCCAACGGATGACAAATGTTTTTCATGTCCAGCTCAAACTGAGACACTAACACACATTTTGTTCGTATGCCCACCCTATAAGTCCCCTAGGGAACAAATGGCTCAAACCTATTTGTTTGAATTTGGGCACAAGATTAGGTATGGAGGCACTAAGGACTTTAAAGGCAAACATTCAGGAATCCATTGTGACAATTTCTTTTAGCTGGCTGTGGGTCATCCGAGCTAATAAGATGATGGTTCATTAATTTTACCAGTCTTTTTCTATGAGGTTTTAGACATTTTGTTCTGGTATCGTTGCCCCATCACTTGTTAAGGTTTTGGTAATCGTTATCGTTATCCAGGAACCGACTCACTGTGTGTCCCTTGTCGAAATGTGAGCCCAGTAGTATTGGCAAAAGATAGCAAGTATTTGTTTGTCACTTATTTCTCGTTTTTAAGTATTTTATACATCCATATCAAATCATTTTAATTATGTTTTAACACTGTGTTTTACATCACTGTGGATTTATAGTAATCATGTTTTTAATACTTGTTCATATAATTGTGTTTTGTTTTTTTTAAAGTCTAGATGGTCATAGAAATATTAGAAAACGTTCGTTTTACGAATATTCCCAGTCACTTTTAATTGTAGATGTATTTTGTCTTTTATGATTGTCACAATCGGAATAAAGACTATATTGATTGATTGATTGATAGGTGAAGCAAGCTGCTCACCAAAAAGGACTGATTACCAAGAATGAATATGGAAGCCCGTAAGGAGTAGAGAGCTATAAGACCGTGAAACCAAGGTATAGAACCAGTAAAAGAGGCAGTCCCAAAAGGAGATACAATCTAAGATTGGGGGAGGCAAAGGGACCAAGGACAATAGCCCATAAAGGCCAGGCTCAAAACCAAATGAAAGGAGCATACACAGCGTTTTCAGGTGCAACACACATACAATGAATAAAGAGCACCCCCGATCGTTGAGGAAACT